>NW_028247214.1:0-24292 GCF_964263255.1 Lissotriton vulgaris | reverse complement strand
AGGACCCATCTGTGCCAAATTCGCAATGCTGTCGACAACAATATCCCAGGGTTTTGGATCACTATCGCAGAATTAAGTAGTTTGGCCACCAAGAGTTTGCTTGGTTCCTGAGGATCTCTAAATTTGGCAGGCAGAGTAAACACAGCAAAGTCCTCTGTCACCATCTATACCTTTACTCCCTCTACTAAATCCTAAATCAGGCTCTCTGTCTATGTCACAGAGGGCGAAAAACAATGGTTTGGAATGCTTCCCTTAGAGATTGTCAGTGGTTGGACTTTTTGCAAGAGTTTATCCCATTGCCTTTTTGTTGGTTAGGTTGCCAACCTTATGCCTGGAAACTTGAAACTGGTGTAGCTTTCCTCGCCTACTACTGCCAATGTTTCTCTATCAATAGGCACTGAATGTTTCTGTACATCAGAGCCTACAGAAGTATCTGAGAATGTCACTCTTTTAAATGTAGATTGTGGGGCTATGGTGTAAAAATCCTATTTCAGATAGGGCTAAACCGTTCAATATTGAACTGCAATTTGTCTTTATGAAAGTCAGTTCAAAGCACCAAACACCGGAAAAATTCACAGGCGGATTACGCACTCCTTGTGTGGTAACTGTGACACTACTTCAAATTTCATTAAGTGAGACCTTGCTTTATGAGGTGTGCTCTTGCTTTTCTACCATTCTTTAGATTCTATGCTTTGGCAAGCGTAGCTCTTAGCCTTGCCTTAAGGCAAATGGGATGGGGAGCAGTTGGGTCAACAACGGACTTAAACCATGCTGCATCGCTGTGCAATGTTAAAAGAAGCAACAAGCAAGGACGTGGAGGTGGGAAGGAATAAAGCAACACAAAAAGGAGTGGGAGAGGAGCGATAAAGCAACATGAACAGTGGGTTTGTGGGGGCTATAAAGACACTTGAACAACGAGTGGGTTTGGGGGCTAAAGATGAACAACATAAAGAACCATAAACAGCAGGTGGGTAGGGGGATAAAGAAACACAGACAACGGAAACAGACACCTGAATCACAGCGCGTTCAGCAGAGGGGCTGTAATTAGGATTAATCAATCTGTGCTAAATCCATGCACCACAGAAGAAGGGAGTGACATCAAGGCACATGCTGGTCAATTAGGAGGCAGCAAATTAGAGTGACAATTAGGTGAAAGAACGTGAAGCAGTGGGTAAGTGCAAGATCCTTATTGTACACAATTTGTCTCGCAAAGGAGAGTGCATGCGAAGCGAGAGGGTATGCACAAACAGTGCATGCGCTGTAACAGGCGAGACCTAAAAGGATTTTACGTCAAGGCTGCATCAAACAATGGTGCTACCCCAATGCAATATCTTTGTAAATCTTGACTTGAACATATATATATATATTTTTTTAAGTTTCCAAAACCTTTATTAGCATTTGGGGCCAGAGGTATCAAGATACCCTTTAGCGATTCTCAAATAGCGATTTTTTGCGAATCGCTATTTGAGAATTGCTAAATGGTATGTATCTAGAAATTCGCTATTTTTTAGCGATTTCTAAAAATTCCTTAACTGCGATTAGCAAATTGCTAATTGCAATTAAGGAATAATTTCCCATTCATTTCTATGGGCCAGGAGGCCATAGGAATGTATGGAAAGACTACAAGTTGGTGGTAATTTGCGATTTCTTAGAGTGAAATCGCAAAACATTCTTCTTTCTTACATACCATTTAAGGAATCGCTTTTTGCGATTCTTTAAATGGTAGCGCAAAATTAAGGAATCGCAAATTTTGCGATGCAATTATTTTAATACATCGCATTTCCCGTTTTTTAGGTCGCAAACGCTGCTATTTTGCGATTTGCAGCGTTTGCGACAAAAAAACGCTTGATACATCTGCCCCTTGGTACGGTACAAGTTGGCATAACTGTCAATTAACAACATTATAGTGCGATCATTCCCTCCCTGCTCCACCCCCTCTACAAATGTCCATAGCAAAGTCTCTGCCAGCTATGCTGGATATACAGTGATCTACATATGCGACTCAGCAGCCTAGTCCATCTGAAGATTCTACAGATCCGCACATCATGCACTATATATTCCGTAACTCACTCAACAGTGATCACCCTTAGTTCTCCGACTAGAACAGTCATTCGTGCTAACCTCCTTCCCTCCACCTATTCTGTCCTCCCCCATCCTCCTCTTCCCCATTGTTCCCCCCGTGGTCCAGAAGGTAAGTTATCAATGGCCCCCAAATATCTTTGGGCCTCGACTTCAGGGACAGGAGCTCTGCGTAATCGTGTAAATGTTCCTGCCAGCTGGTTAGATCTGCTATCCAGTCCTTGAACTTTGGCGCATGACCCCGTTCCCATGTACACCCCACCTGTGATTTCGCCAGTAACATTCCTAACGCTAGGTACTTTTTATGTGTGGTGACTATGGCCCCAGTGTGCCCCAGTAGCGCTACCAGCGGTGTTGGAGTCATTTGTGTCCCCAGCATCTCCGACATTGCAGCGAAGACCTCCTCCCAATACCTCTCCACCCGCGGGCATCGCCACGCCAAGTGCAAAAAATCTGCGCCTTCTCTGCCGCATCTTTCACATCTATCATTGTCTCTCAGGTGGATTCTGCTTAGCTTAGCCAGCGTGTAATAAAGCCTATGTAAGAACACTGCCTTGGTCTGCTGGCAGCATGTGTCCTATTGGTCGTCTGTGAGTGCGGTCTCCAAGTCACTATCCCACGCAACCCTGGCCCGTGACATTTGGAGTGGTATTGCAGCTCGTGTTTGTTTGTACAGTTTGGATATAACATGCCTGGGTGTGTCCGCCTGTAGCAGCATGTGGAGGGACAGGAAGGTGCCCGGTTCGGCCGGAAACACTGAAGTAATGGCCTTCAGGCTCTGGCGAAGTCTGATGTATAGGAACATGTCCATGTGTGTGGGCGTGCGTTCTCCAAAGAATCGATCTACATGGGGGGTTTGTCCTGCAAGGTATAAGCCCCCCATGTCCTATACTGCAATGTGTGTAATAGTCGCTTACCTATTCCTTCACAACAAACTGTCAAGAGCGGGTTATCCACAAGTTTCACCTTGGGGGAGTACATCAGTGTCACCTCCATTTTGTGCGCTATCCATTTCCACGCTGCCACAGTGCAGTCAACTGTGGATGGGTCTCGCATCCGCTCCTTCACCAGAGTGTAGATGTATCCTTCAGGCCACACTGGGGACATGTGCCCATCCTCTACCGCCAGATGCGGCATGAACGGGGGGGGGGGGGTTGAAACCAATAGGCGGCAAAGTGCGCCTGTGCACAATAATAGTATTGCTCTAAATTGGGAACGCCGAAACCCCTAAGGCTGAAGGGCAGCATGAGCGTCTCTAGATTGAGTTGCGCCTGCCCTCCCCCCCAAATGAGTCTAACTATTTCCGCCCGCAGTGTGTCGAAGAAGAATCGGCCAGGGTAGTAAGGGATATTCACAAATAAGTAGAGGAACTTTGGCAGTATGGTCATTTTGAGAAGTGAAATGCGGCCTGCCATGGACAGCGGCAATTTTATCTATTTTGTGAAGTCATCTGTTACCTTGTCAATGGCTTTCCCATAATTGATACGCATTAGCGCCTCTTTGTCCCTAGTGACATATATGCCCAAGTATTTGAATTCCTCCTCTTCCCACACCAAGGGGTAGTCCAGCTGGTGTTGCATAGTGCAGTCTGTCAGCGGAAAGATCGCAGACTTGCTACAGTTGATTTGAATACCAGACAGGGCGCCAAATTTGGTGATCTCGCGAAGCGCTGGATTAAGGTTGTTATACGTTTTTTTTACGTAGGGTCATGTCGTCCGCATAAAGCGAGACTAAGAGATGCCTATTCGGGTAAGCCAGGGCACTGTTCTTGTGGTGCTGACGCAATTTTGCCGCCAGTGGCTCGATTGCCAGGGCAAATAATATGGGGGAGAGCGGACAGCCCTTCCTGGTGCCTCTCAAAATGGGGAAGAGCCGTGACCTGGTGCCATTTGTTAGTACAGTGGCCTTCGGCTGTGTATATATGAATTGCACCCAGCCCAGGAATGGTGGTGGTATCCCTATATATGCCAGTGTCTCCATCAGGTAGTCCCACTCCAGTGAATCGAATGCCTTAATGGCATCTAGAAAAACAGCTGCCGCTGAACACTTAGGGTCAATGTCCTGTAGGACTGCCATAAAGGTTCGCAGGTTGTGGGACGTGGCGCGGTTGGGGACAAATCCTGCCTGGTCCGGCAGCACAAGGCGCTCCATTAATAAATTAAGTCTAGTGGCTAAGACTTTCGCTAGGATTTTAGTGTCGCAGTTGAGTAGCGACAGAGGCCGGTAGGACTCACAGTGGGACGGGGGCTTGCCCAGATTCCACAAGGAAACAATGTGGGCCTCTCGCATAGTCTGGGGCAACCTGCCCTCTTCCAACGCTTCACAAAAAACCTCCTTTAGTATGGGGGCCAGTATGCACACATACGTCTTATAGAAGTCCACTGGCAACCCGTCGGAGCCCGGTGCCTTCCCTGATTGCATGTGCATGATTGCCTCAGTAATCTCGTCAGTTTCCAGATCTAGGCTTAAGAATTTACGCTGTGTATCGCCTAGCCACGCTAGCGCAGGGTCCTCGAAGTACTGTTGCAAGTTGAGAGGGGCGCCCCTTTGGGAGGTGTATAATTTAGCATAGTAAGCAATAAATATTTGCAGTTGGTCCGGGAGGTTCCTGTGCACCCTACCCTGGTCATCCTGTAGCTCAGCAATATAGTTAGAGAATTTGGGCGCCTGGACCGCATTCGCTAGTACCTTCCCTGGTCTGTCCCCCTTGCCATATATCCTGGCCCTATGAAACTTCCCTCTAAATCTGCACTTTCGGTCCGCCTCAGTCTCGTTCGCTGTCATTTTGCTACTTAGCTCTGCTTTCAGCTCCCCATTCTCAGGGTCTATTGCTATCTGCTGCTCTAGGTCCTTAATGTCTGTCTCTATTCCTTGTAACTCACTGCGAATGTCCCTCAAAATTCCACCTCCCTTAAAGATACACCAGCCGTGCACTGTGACATTGAAGGCCTCCTACACCGTTGTGAAGTCCTTATTTCTGTCAAAAAAGTCTTTTATATCTTCCTCCATTTCTGTCCTGAAGACCGAGTCATGTAGGTGCATGGGGTTAAGTCGCCAGCTCAGGTAGGGGGGCTGGGCGACCGGGGCCCGGAGAGATACCACCACTGGTGAGTGGTCGGAGAATGTTCTGGGCAGGTGTGTCACTACCAGCGACCAGTGTGCCATGCCAATAGAGACAAGTAGGTAATCTACTCTAGCCCAGGTCCCATGTACTGTGGAGTGATGCGTCCCCTCCCGCAGCTCTGGATGTGTGTGCCTTCAAGTATCTAGCAGGAGGTGAGATTCCATTAGGCCTTTCAGTGTGCGTTGTGTGTCTGTATAGTGTATAGGGGCTGCTCGTGAGCGATCCACCGTGTTGAAGTCTCCCCCCCAAATGAGGTATGTTGTGCTTATCGCTTGGTGTTTGCCCCACAGCTGTATCATGGCGTGAGTGACGTCTGTATTGGGGCCGTAATAATTAGCAATGGCTACAGCATTCTGATTCAGCTTCCCCCACATTAGGCAATATCTCCCTGCAGGGTTGGACTCCACACCACCTAGCTGGAAATGCACTCCTCATCTAACCAATATGGCCACTCCCCTAGAGTATCCTGAATATGACGCGAAGCATCTATGAGATGCCCACTTCGCCGCAAACTGTTGACCTGGGGTCTAAGTGCGTCTCTTGTAGCATGGCCACTCCCACATTGTGTCTATCTAAGTATCCCAAAACCTGCCTCTTTTTTCTGGGATCGTTAAGGCCCCTGACATTCCATGTCATGACCGTGAGTGTGTCCGTACCCCCTACAGTATCCGCCATGTCCGAAATGTGTAAGTGTTGTCTGTACCTCCATGCATCAACAAAGCCTCAAGGAAACTAACTTCAGCTCTCACTCTTGCAACCCCCCCCCCCCCACCTCCCACTTCGGCTTCCCTAACATGCCAAGCCCATACCCTATTCCCTCCCAACAGATTAACAGTATCTAACAGTCAGTTACGTTTCCCCCAACTAGCAGGAGTCAAAAGGGGTTCGCCAGCGTATGAGGGTCGCTAGGGGCCCACACAGTGTCCATCTTCCACCCATATTACACCCATACACTGGCCCAGCCAAGTCGGCGGGTAGTTGACATGGGACGGTGGGAGTGCCCGAGCCGATCATTATAAACAAACATTTGCAATTCTTATACATCACCAATTCGGAGCAAGTGAAATACAGATGTTGTCTGTGTCCGTTATCTATAAGCAGGATCCTCATTTTCATTCAGGGTTTCTCATAGGAGATTGGGATCTGGACCGCCTCGACGTCTCTGTGCCTCCGGATGCCGCCCGCCGAGTTTTCTTAAGATATTGTTCCGCTTGGTGCGGTGCAGTGAAGAAGTGTTGTTTTCCGAGGTGTGTGATCTTCAGTTTTGCTGGATACAGCATGGCATATGGTTAGGCTGTCCTGTTTTCAGTGTCTATTTTTGGTAAATTCTGGTGGGGTTTTTTCAGTATTTTCAATATCTTAAAAAACAGTTGTTATCAGTGGTTACACATTTTCACACCACTAAAAACAACAGAAAAAGTGTTTTTCCTGTGTTTATGGAACCTTTTGCTTTTATCATTGCTTGCTTTCTGCACTGAAAAAACATGGTATATAGACAGTGTACGTATAGCATATATGAGGTCCAAAGAGATTTTTGCAAATTAATCTTTTTGTAGTACACCATACAATACTTCTTCAGTGAGTCTTTGGTCATGTGCGCTCGTGCTTTCCTTCCCATGTAAACTTCTGTGAAAAGGCCCTCTCAGCATTCATAGCCCCTTCGGCTGAGAACCGTCAGCTAAGGGACACAGTTGGGATGACTCTTTCTTTGATGCCACATAAAGCACGAATTAATAAATATTTGCGTTTTAGTTCCTGGGCATAAGAAAACAGTGCACCAGAATGGACTAAAAAGTCAATAGCATCACTCATTTACTCTGAAGATTGTAAAGATGCTTTCAGCATACCATCTAACAAGTGGCAGGGATCTCCTACATGGAATCACTTCAGCTCGGGTATCAATTTTGACAGGTAATCACACACACTTTTTATATACGTAGCTGAATCACTACAAATACAATATCACTCCAATCTTCGTTGAACTTGGAAAGAACCTTTTTTGCAGAGCATGACACTGCGTTCCATGTTTTCCAAAAGTCTGGTGTCATGTTTTCACCACTATCCCAAATGCTTGGTGATATATATGCTTGTCACTATACCTTGCATTTAATGTTTAAAGCCTGAGGTGTTGGCAATTCACTTACTATCAATACTGTCCCACTAGAAACTTTGGTCTGATGTATTGAGGGTTTTTACCCATTCTCTGTGGGTAAATGTGATAATACATATTAGGAAAGATTTTTATGAAACTAGCCGTTTAACCTATCAGTGAAAGAATCAAATGCAGCCAAAATATCAAATGTGAGTTTGATATGTCCTGATTCTCTACAGTTTATAAAATAATTAAACTAAACCTAAAACGTGAAACTAAACCCTGCATCTTTAGACCAAATGCCATAAAACTGAAAAAAGTAAAAGGAAGAAGAAACAATATTTTAGTGACATCCCTAATGAACAAAACTCAAGCAGAATAATGTTAGCCAGTTTTTCTTACTACTAGCTTGTATAACAAAGTTCCATTTTATTGACCCCTTCAGTAAGAACAAAATGACTCTTTCACTTTCTTTTTTCTTTTCTTTGAATGGCATTTAGTTTGTGGTTGTGCAGGTGTTTTTTCAGTGTTTATATGTTTCACCGGTGAGGGCTATTTTTCTTTCAGTGGGGTTTTATCAGTTATTATAGGTTTAAACCTAAAACCCCCACAGCCTACATATGGTATAGCTTGTGTTTGCAACTTCTTTTTTACATCCGTAAACTGTCGTCGGGCCTCCTGGACGGCCTGCGTGAAATCAGGAAAAAATGACAACGTGGTGTTCTCGTAGCAGACAGTTTGCTTCTCTCGGACCAGGCGTAACACCGTATCTCTGTCCCGGTAATTGAGGAAACGCTTGATAATAGGCCTTGGTGGTGCTCCCGGTGGTGGACGCGCCGCCAGTGATCTTTGGGCCCGCTCATTTATTAGGAGCACAGAGAAGGCTTCCCTGCCAAAAAGGTCTATTATCAACTTTTCCATGAAATCCTCCAGCCAGCCCGTGTTGGTGGACTACGCCAGGCCAAGGACACGTAAATTATTCCTTCTCGAGCAGGCCTCTAAATCCTCGTTCTTGTCCGCAATTATATTGAGGAGTTTATCCATCTGCAGTACATGCTCCTTATTTGCCTTCGCCCCGTCTTCCAGCTCTGAGAATCTACTTTCGGCCTCCGTGAGCCTGTGGTCGTGCTGTTCGCATTTATTCACCACTGTGTCCATCCTGGTGTTCATGGTGTCGATTTTAGCGTCTATGGAGGACAGACTCTGCTTCTTTCCAACCAGGAGCGTTTTCCAGTCATCTTCTGTCCCTTCCGGCAGCATCGCGTCCTCCTGGGTCGCCGAATGGACTCCAGTTGTTTTGCGGGATTCAAACGTTAATTTCGCCTGCTTGGCATCATTGCGACCCATGATGGTTAGTCGGGAACGTGCGCGCAGCAGGTCACTCGCAATCACGATCCTCACTTGGCTCTGTCCGTGCTTCCCTCTTAGGTTTCTCCCCGTTTGTGGGAGGCACAATCTCTGGATGGGGTAAAAGGCCTCAAGGTAATAAGACCCCCGCAAGTGTAGTACCCGTCATTTGATCCTCACCCCCGCGACTCACGCAGGTGTATTCACCGCTGAATGCTCTCAATGTACCTTGGCCGTCCAGTGAGTCCGTTCAGATGACCTGCGATTCCCTCCATGGGCTGCACTCAGGAGCTGCATGTAATTGTCCCGCTGGCGCGGAGAGCACGAATAATGGCACCTCAAACGTGGACCTCACTGGGCTCTGTCGGCGCCGCGCCCGGCGTCTCCTCTATGGCTCTCCTCCACGTATTTCAGGCCAGCACCCTTTACAGATAAATGGTTCCCGACTCAGCACCTCGTCACACCTTGCTACATTGCGGACTCCTCGCTTCCACCGCGGGCCCCAGCCACATGAAATGTCCAGGTTTGCACCAGTCAAAATGGCGCCGTGAGGTTGCCCCCTCCAGGGGGGCTGGGGGGGACCGCAGAAGATTCTGACTCAGGAGGGCAGGTGCCCTGGATGTGTATTTGCGCTCCGGCCCCAAGGCCCCCAGCACTGTCCTCCCCTGTCCCGGGCTCCGGATGGTCACGTTGCGTCTTCCAATACCGACAGTGCACAGCAGGCGCGGGGTCCTCCTCGGCACTCACGCTGCCCCGGATGCACTCCCGCGTCCGCTCCTGCTCTACGGGGCTCCTATTAGGTTTGTCCTTTGGCAACTTCACTACGCCCGCAGCCTCTCCAAGGCCGTCCGACACCCCCGCAACGGCGCCCAGGGGCCCAGTCTCAGCACGGCAGCGGCCTAATGCGCCTCGGGCTTTCCTGTCCGCCCTCGCCGTCGCAGGATACCAGTCTCTTCCGGCAGGCTCCTGCGTGATATTCCGACGGCTCTGTTCTATGGCTCCCGGCACAGCTGCAGCCTCGCAGTTACATCTGCGTATTCGTCAGGCTTTCGCCTCCTCCTCGGTGGACATTTAAATTTGTTTTATCGTTGTAGGATGGGGTTTATATATATTATTCGGCCCAGTACGGCGGGAGCCTCACAGACGCACAGCCATCGCGGTCAGGCGCCACCTAGCGCCCCCCGGCTTGAACATATTTGAGCTCCTGATCATAACCACGTTAAAACCTCATCGTAAAATGAAGATGACAAGAATAACCGACAAAGAAATTGCAGACCGGACTCAGGGCCCCACAGTGGCGCAACTTTAGCCCCTGCAGGTCCTGTGGTGCAGGGGGCCCGAGCTCCAGGGGGCCACATCGGGCACTGTGCACGGGCTGCAGTTAGTTGAGAGCTCCTGACTGGTTCTGGAGCCTGGGCGGCCTCCTCCATATACTTTGCACAGGCTCCCCCTCAAGTATAGTTATGCCACTGGCCCCTAGACCCAACTACCAAGTCAATAATACATTTATTAGGGTTTGTCATACCTGAAACCCCCGCTTGGCCTTTTTGAAGCACGACCTGGCCCATTTATCTGATGCAACCTGGGTTGGTGAGTCTATTATTTTTTTAAAGAACTGACTGAATAGCTGAAGTACACTAGATATTTTAAATATTAATTTCAAGTTGACAAAATAGTTACACATCCAAAGTATTTATTGTCAGGCTTGCTAGCAGTTCCTCTTTCTTCCTCCCCAAATAAAAAGGAATAGTTTCATCTTTTGAATGACATACCTGTTTTGTTTGCTATAAGCAAAGGGTCTGGCATTACAATTTACTGGGCAAGGCTTTATAGAGCATGCCCAACCTTAATAATGTGGGGCGTGCGAACTTATTTTTCACAACCATGAGCCAAAACCTCAATACGTTTTATTTGCTAAAGATTTGCACATTGTGCGAAGTGACGCAAATCAGTGTAAAGCTTTGCACACAGTAACTTGCCTTTGTAGCGACTGTGCACAGTTGTGCAACGCTGCACAAGTGAAACCCTTAGTAAAAACCCTAATATTTGTTACCTGGGTACTTCAGGTTGATGTAGTAAAATCTTTATGCGGTTTGTATGATTTGTAATTAAGTTTTCCTTTTATTTTTTCACTTCTAACTTGCAAAAAAGGAAGTGACAGAAACAAACGTGCTGATCATGTGAACCGAATACAAAGGTGATTTTTTTTCCCCAACGTTTTCTTCTCCGCAAACAGACATGACTGATATAAAATAGAATAACAGTGTCCTAAAAAAATTAAGACCTAAAAGTAGAACTGTACCAAAATTTGGAGCTAGGCACTGGACTGTCATTTTCAATAATGTTGTGAATTGAGGGTTGTACCAAAAGCCTCTGCAGCTATGCAGCCCTTGCAATGCAGGGGGAGTGGGGGGGGGGGGGGCTTCATGTCGGTGCTCAAACACCATGAGCACCCCTTCAGCCCTAATCCAATGAAATTCTGTGGGATATGTTAGACTCATGTGCCACTCATCTTAATGCGCCTAGAGGCCCCTTCGTTTTGCGTTACACCACTGATGTTGATGCTTAGTTTAGTGAGGGTTGAAGATTTACACATTGGGATCTATTCATATGAATATTACAGAATTTTGCAGCTGTTGGTGAGCGATGTTCTAAGTGGTTCAATGTAAAGTTTGAAGATGATGGGGTCATGATAGAACCAGGGGTACCTCAGAAGCGACAGAGAGTTCTGGTTCTGAAGAACCCATCTGGATGCCATGCTGTTGGCTATCAAAGTAGGAGTTTATGTGAGGAAAACAATTATTCATTCTGCCTATGCTTGTGAAGAAATGTTGTGGTACCAGATCAAACACCACATTAAGGTTGTACTTGGTGGCTAGTTTAGGACCACCACCCCAAGGGGACATGAAACTAAGACTAAGGGCCAGATGTAGGTAGCTTAATACCGGTCGATAACAGCCGAAAATCGGTGATTTTCTGGTTACCGACCGGTATTTAGCCCTTTCCAATGTAGGAAGCTCTAAATAAGGATTCAGTTATTTACCGATTCGTTATTTTAAGGAATCAGTAAAATACTGATTCCTTATTTTAAGGAATCGGTAAATTACCGAATCCTTAAAACCTATGTAAGAAGCACTCCAGTACAAAAAGAAATTATCTGCTTTTTTAAAAGTGCCATGTGGCAGACATGCATGCCCTTAGGGCATGTATGTGCACCACATGTGCACACATGCAGGATTCAGGGGTGCAACAGGGTGTCAATGTGACACCCTGCCACCCTTGAATATGCTCCTGCTATTACCAATTCGGTAAATACTGAATCTGTTATAGTGAATGGCTTCCTATTCATTCCTATCGGCCTCCACGCCCATATGAATGAATGGGAAGGCATTTCTGTAAAGTTTACCGATTTATTACCTACGTCATATTTACCGATTCCTAAATACCGAATCGGTAAAATTCGGTATTTAGGAATCGGTAAGATGAGATTACCTACATCTGGCCCTAAATTACTTAAATATGGCCATGAAGCTGTGGATTGAGAGCATCAAGACAGACTGCAAAACATATTTTAGCCTTGGGCAATAAAAATCATTGTCCTGGATTTGGTTGTTATGTGGTATGGTGTATCTTTGGTAGGTGTAAAGAAATGAGTACTTTTGCTACTGCAATTCCAGTTTTATGTATGTTTTGGAGGTGTGCACTGGTGGTGCCTGTACTTTACGTGTGTGAATGTTTGTGTGTGCCCTGGGTATGCATGTCCATTTATCTCTGTGAGGTTAGAGCCCTGCTACTGCTGCTTGTGTCTTTATGTTCTTACTCTGACTCCTACATTTGGCGTTGGTCTTAGCTTTTTAAAATGGCGGCAAAATTTAAACTCCCGGAATACGATTGAAGGGTCCCAATAAGAGTTGGCAAATGCGCTTTCCGCTTAAATATGGAAGGACGACATACAGTGAGTTTATAGGAGTTCACCATCGCTAACTATACAGTCATTGAATTGATGACATTTAGCGTTGTCCAGTCTTGACTGTTTAAAGAGGATAGATATATCTATCTCTGAAGACTGAATTATTTATTAGCCCTAGTCCTGATGAGGCCAAAATTATGATGGCTGAAATGTGTCGACATTTTGTTTGAAGAAGACCCCAGCCAAATTATTTGAACTTCTGGAAAGTATTATTCGCAAGGAGTAAAAAGATTGAAGATAGCCTAAAAAGATATGGACTATTCATACTTCTTGTGTTAGGTCTGGTGGAGCTTACTTTGAGAGGAATGCGGAGTCTGTACAAATAGCGAGCATCCTTTGTTGAAAGAATAATTGGGATACAATATTTAAATACATTCTTTGATTAATGTGTGTATATATATGTGTTTTGTATATGTTTATGTAAAAAGTAATGTGTAATTATATATGTTTTTGTGTTTAAGTGGGCCTTCGAATCAATCCAGCCCCTATCTAATTCTAATTCTTGTTCAATTAAAGTGAAAAACTTAGAAGGAAACTAATATTTGGTGTTCTCTCTGTGGAGGTTGGAAATTTTATTGAAACAAATACAAAAATAGTTTTTCAGGACAATTTATTTGTCGTAGGGGTAGATAATTTAACTATCTCACCGATAACCATAGATGCTGTTACTGGTGTCCTAGGCATCATTTTGCTTTATGTATAACACTGCTCGCACTACAGCGCTATTGATCTTGAGGACAGGACCCAACCACCACCAGTTCTGGCAACCGGGCTGCTGAGTGTGACAGGGCCCACCCTTTGCCATGGCACCGGCTCACTGGGCTTGCAAAGAAGTATTTCCCCGGGGCTAATACACTGTCATGAACGATCAGGTTAATGAGATCATCTTCTGAGTAGCTGTAGTGCCTGCCTGCCCTCTGTTGGCCAGAATTACAATCATGCAGTCTGTCTCCTGTTAGTGGCCGTCCATTCCTGATGCTTTACAGCAGTTTTAAGATTTCATAAGAGTTTCTCGTTGCCCAAGTGGGTATAATTTCTGATATTTATATGTTTCACTCATCTTCATTGCTTGATTCTGCTCACGAGAAAGTGTCACTCGTAGTCGTTGAAAAGTCACTCATAATTATTTTGAGATGATGAAAATGTCACACATTGCATTGTCAGACCATAGCGCCTCTGGTCTCTGTTTGGAGGGCTGCTGCAGATATGGACATCGCCGCATTACCTGGTTGTCTGGCCACTTCGCCACTTCTCGCGGCCCCCGCTCCGCGGGAGCCGCTCGCCTGATTTGGAACCTTGCTTTTCCTGTCTGCCTTGGACCCTGAGGACTTTGTTGGAATTCCTGCCCCACACACGGACAGAGGCGGGACTGCGAGGACCAGCCTGCCCAGCGGCGCTGATCGGCCGCAGCTGGTCCTCTTCCCGCCCCCTCCTGCTCAAAATATCTTGCAGTGAGAGTATCCGGTGGGTGCCTCTGGTCTCTGTTTGGAGGGCTGCTGCAGATATGGACACCGCCGCATTACCTGGTTGTCTGGCCACTTCGCCACTTCTCGCGGCCCCCGCTCCGTAAGAGCCGCACGCCGGATTTGGAACCTTGCTTTTCCTGTCTCCCTTGGACCCTGAGGACTTTGTTGGAACTCCTGCCCCACACACGGACAGAGTCGGGACTGCGAAGACCAGCCTGACCAGCCGCGCTGATCGACCGCAGCTGGTTCTCTTCCCGCCCCCTCATGTTCAAAAGATCTTGCAGTGAGAGTATCCGGTGGGTGCCTCTGGTCTCTGTTTGGAGGGCTGCTGCAGATATGGACATCGCTGCATTACCTGGTTGTCTGGCCACTTCGCCACTTCTCGCAGCCCCCGCTCCGCGGGGCCGCTCGCCTGATTTGGAACCTTGCTTTTCCTGTCTCCCTTGGACCCTGAGGACTTTGTTGGAACTCCTGCCCCACACACGGACAGAGGCGGGACTGCGAGGACCAGCCCGCCCAGCGGCGCTGATCAGCCGCAGCTGGTCGTCTTCCCGCCCCCTCTTGTGCCCCTCCCTTAAAAGGAGTCATTGCAACGCGCACACGGGACGCGCGCGGGACTCAGCCCGGGGCTAAGCCCGGGCCAAGGGCGGGCCCATTCTAGCCCGTTACAGACCGGGTAAGACCGGACCGGGCCACCCCCCTAACATTGACATTTTGTACTCTATATCTTATATGTTCACTGTATTTTTATTCTGCTTTGTATCCATTTACTAAATGGCTTTAGAGATGTCTCCTAGAGGTAGCAGAAGTAAGGTGTCGAAGGGGGGAACGAAACTAACAGGCAAGCTAGATGATTTTATCACCAGGACCAACTCGGTAATAGATATGGGTATTAATCTAATGGAACAAAGGGTTTCATTAGATCTTGTAATGGCTAGAAGAATGTCCCAAGATCCTTTAATGGCCAAGAGTTCGTCTCTGAGTCATATAGCAACAGCTAAAACCCCAGAACGCATTGAAGGTCCTGTTTTAACACCAATACACCCAATTATGCTTCCTAACCCACTACCACTAATCTCCATACCTGTTCCACTACAATTGCCCTGCGAAAATCCACCCCTTGAAGTAATATCCCCAGCAAACCCAGCTGGGTTTAGTAATAATGCATCGATTATTGTCACAGAGCCTGAGACCCCTGAGAATGAAACAAGCACAAGTACAATGCAATTGCGCGGGAGGAAGGAGGGGGCCATACCTAAACGCAAATGCCCCAACCCCTCTACCAACGCTTGAAAAAGACAAAAAGTGGCTGTGGCGCAGGGTAATGCCATACCAGTCATAGAGAGGGATGGCCCGGCCAAAGCGTAATTAACAACGACAATGGAACAGAGGGAGGACCAAAATATTGTAAATCTTGAAACAATCGAAGGGGCTCAAGAAACTTTACTTCCAAATAACTTAGGAAGCAGAATAGTGACAGTTGAGGAGGGAAAAGGGATGCTAGTGAAGGAAATAGGGGACCTTCTTAAATCACGCCTAATGCCATTGGAAGTAAGATTGACACAAATGGAAAATCAGCTGTTGGAGGTTGAAAAAAGTATTAGAACATTAGCAAGTTTGAGCATAGCTGACTCAGCGATTAGTACAACTGCACGCGTAGTCACAGCGCCTGTAGTACCTCTAACAGATAACAACACACCACATCCAATACAGCAGGGAATCAGTGCTATACCTACAAGTATTAGTGTTAACCAAACAAGTGCACCAACTGCAATCACCACAAGTGCAGCCACCGTAAATACTATAAATAGTGCTCCAATAGCGAAAGAAACCCCAGTACAGGGCGTCAATGCTACAAAAGTTACTCAACTGATACAGAATAGGAACCCCCGGAGGAAGAAACCAAGGGGAGGTTATATAGACCTGCCACCAGATGCTAGTCCTTATGTATCTGTCTTGACGGGGGTCCCGGAACTGACTAACCAAGTTGATGAGAGCTTTTGGTCACTGAAAAATAAAGTCTTACACTGGTTGAATGTGCAAAGGCCCTTACCACACTACATAAAAAGCAAAATATTAATGGTTCGTAGGGTTCCATGGATAGGGCCAACAAGAAAGACCATACCAGGTGACTGCGTGGTGGTAACATTTGAAGATCCACGTACCGTGCACCATTTGTGTTCCGGGAACCCACACACACTCGATGGAAGCAATGTGATCCAAACTAGACCGCTGTCCAACTTTTACCCACCCAAAACGCACTTCAAGGGTGGTGAAGGGTGGACTGTGGTGAATCACAATGCTTCAGGTAGATTATGTTGTGGGAATCTGGGAAACCCAAGCCAATGGATGGGACTGCCAACATATAACAGATTCAGCTGCTTAGAAGCGGTTGACTGACTGAATCCCTTGGTGGGATGTCCATTACACACTAATGTTGGAGCATATAAGCTGAATCCCTCCACTAGGGAAAAATTAAGAGAAAGTAATATGGATGCAAACTTAGAAGTCCTCAAGGGTATGGGAAACAAAAAGGACCATAGTCCATATATTAATATTAGACACCTAGATGTAGTCAATTCACCAACAGGCAATGAGGTAGTGGTGGGAGCATGTGACCAGGGAGAGAGCCAACAAGGCGTTTTGTCACCAGAACATAGGAATATAAATAATGCCATTATTCAGGGGAATAAAAGTTGGACGTGTGAAAACACGGTATTATTGGCAGAGGAACTGTCAATAGAGATGCTACCAAATACGGAAATTGCACTTCTGGGGCCACCCGATGTATCAAATATAAAGGGCGAGCCACTGAAACTAGTTTCTTGGAACATAGCTGGAGTGTACAAGAATTTGAGGGACCCGGAATGGGCAAAGTTCATTGATTCCAGTGATTTCTGTCTGTTACAGGAATCTTGGGCGGTAGCCATACCACACAGGGTAGGCTTCAAATCTTTTGGAATAGGTGCCATTCCATCTAAAAGGGGAAGGCCCTCAGGTGGTCTAATAACCTTGGTGAAGGTAACCTTGAGGATACAGATAGATGTAGTAGACACAAATTCATAACAACAAATAATACCTGGGGGTCAAAAAATAGTAAGTCAGACAGAGTGGATCACAAAGCCAATACTCCGCAAAAAACACCAGTGAGACAACATGCATGCTAGTAAATGCAGGACAAGTCAAGGCTCAAGAGCATATGGAGAAAATAGTTCCCATCAGAAGCCACACTGTACCGCCCTCTTTCTCATCATTTGGGTTCTCCTTACCCAGGAGACAAAATGGCCGGTCTGATGTTACCGTGACCGATGAATGTGACAAGTGGATAGTATGTTTTGTACAAAAATTAAAGCGGCTACTGAAAAAAGCAGTGTTTGGTGGTAGAAGTGAAAAGTGAGGGGTTTTAATAAAATTAGGTGAATCGGGTAGAAAAACTGAATTTATTAATATCTCCCAATCCCTAAGGTTAAAAAGCAAGTGCAAGTGCGGGTTTGAAATAATAACTGCACTTAATGGTGGTCAACATGTTTCTGCATTACATAGAACAGAGTTTCAAATGCATTCTTCAGGACCTTATTTAACAACACTACTGCTTGGAATAAATAATAATGAAAAAATATCACCTGAAAGTCCCAGGTGTGTACTCAACCGTATACTGTTATTGCATTGTATCGCATGGCAATGGATCCAGACAGAAAGACAAACAAACAAGAAAACAAAAGAACATGAATGAATCATATTCAAGTAGTTTTTCAGTAGAAACCATAGTGTGATGGAGACGCATTCACACATACTAGGACATAAGTTCCAATATACACACTCACCCATATATGGTGGTTGAGAGGCTTCGCCCCACCTGGCTGCAGCGCAGGTATGAGGAGCACCGCTCTAAAAACAATTTATGAGTCACTTTTAGAGGTATTTCAACAAAGAAGTTAAAAGAGTTTACACGGAGGCGAAAGATGACTTAGTTGCCCCATCAGGTGCTACGTGGATTTATTGCAAATAACCCCGCCTGTACTGTACCCCGGCGATCAGACTAATGGCTAGAATCGAGTTGTGACACGGATACCGGAAACGGAGAGCGAGGTCGCTTTACAAGCAGCGCTGCTTTCCTTTGCGCGCGAAAAACCTATTGTTATGTGTCAATAGAATTAATTCTATTGGCACATAACAATAGGTTTTTCTAGGTGCAACTATTGCCCAAAGATTATTTCTCCTTGTTAAAAGAAAGCTATTTGTAAAGATCCGTTTGGAACTACATGTCCCAGAATTCCCAGCATCACATGACCGCACTGGACCACGTGATGCCGTCTAAGCTGAATACGAACTTACAAACGGCTCCCGCTGACGATCACCGGTGCCCCCCCAGACAGTACGGAAGACTGCCAGGAGACACCGACGGACTGGTAAGCGGGCCGCACAGCGCTTGCTCACTAGCGTGCACGCTGTAAGCCTGTTAATATCCACGCGCAAAGGAAAGCAGCGCTGCTTGTAAAGCGACCTCGCTCTCCGTTTTGCCGCTAAGCCATTAATCCTTTTAACTAAACTTTGGCTATACATTTGTAAGGAGACTAGTAGCGGACTGGTATCCGTGTCACAACTCGATTCTAGCCATTAGTCTGATCGCCGGGGTACAGTACAGGCGGGGTTATTTGCAATAAATCCACGTAGCACCTGATGGGGCAACTAAGTCATCTTTCGCCTCCGTGTAAACTCTTTTAACTTCTTTGTTGAAATACCTCTAAAAGTGACTCATAAATTGTTTTTAGAGCGGTGCTCCTCATACCTGCGCTGCAGCCAGGTGGGGTGAAGCCTCTCAACCACCATATATGGGTGAGTGTGTATATTGGAACTTATGTCCTAGTATGTGTGAATGCGTCTCCATCACACTATGGTTTCTACTGAAAAACTACTTGAATATGATTCATTCATGTTCTTTTGTTTTCTTGTTTGTTTGTCTTTCTGTCTGGATCCATTGCCATGCGATACAATGCAATAACAGTATACGGTTGAGTACACACCTGGGACTTTCAGGTGATATTTTTTCATTATTATTTATTCGAAGCAGTAGTGTTGTTAAATAAGGTCCTGAAGAATGCATTTGAAACTCTGTTCTATGTAATGCAGAAACATGTTGACCACCATTAAGTGCAGTTATTATTTCAAACCCGCACTTGCTTTTTAACCTTAGGGATTGGGAGATATTAATAAATTCAGTTTTTCTACCCGATTCACCTAATTTTATTAAAACCCCTCACTTTTCACTTCTACCACCAAACACTGCTTTTTTCAGTAGCCGCTTTAATTTTTGTACAAAACATACTATCCACTTGTCACATTCATCGGTCACGGTAACATCAGACCGGCCGTTTTGTCTCCTGGGTAAGGAGAACCCAAATGATGAGAAAGAGGGCGGTACAGTGTGGCTTCTGATGGGAACTATTTTCTCCATATGCTCTTGAGCCTTGACTTGGCCTGCATTTACTAGCATGCATGTTGTCTCACTGGTGTTTTTTGCGGAGTATTGGCTTTGTGATCCACTCTGTCTGACTTACTATTTTTTGACCCCCAGGTATTATTTGTTGTTATGATATTGTGTTTGGGGCATATACCTGGTTGGTCGGTAAACCCGCCCTTAGACCCTCCCCCAATTGTTTGTTGTGTGTGTAGACACAAATTCAGCCGACATATTAGCTTTGAAAATCACCAGATGTGAAGGGAAAAGATTGTATTTAATAAATGTCTACAATAGACCTGCCCCTGCATCTAAAGAATCTCCCACTTTAGCTAAACTAGACTCCCTTTTAGGTAGAATAGTTGGAAAAGAGGAATATGTCATTATAGCTGGTGACCTAAATTATAACTATGAACCGGTTCCAGGGCTCAGTGATATTTTTGAAGAAGAGGACCAAGCCAACAACATTCCAACACTGCAGAACATTAAACCTGTCAAATGCACAGTCTTGGCAGTTCAACTAATGAAATTGTCTGCGGAGCATGGCCTCAGGGCCTGTAATGGTCGACTCCCGTCAGATAGCTCCAAAAAAACAACATTTTCTAGAAATAATTGTAAGAGTAATCTAGATTTTGTAATCATCTCTATGTCTATTTGGCAGAGTATGGTAGATTTTGAGGTAAAGGAGAGGTTAGAAAGTGATCACTACCCCCTGGGTCTATTGATAGAAGCTTCTTTGCTCCTGGGAGCTGCGTATGTGTCACCAACTGATGTAAATAGTGGAACGAGTGATGAGATCCACATAAGCAACAATAGACGAGCACTTAAATGGTCACTTATACTGGACCATGGTGAGATTCTTGCCGAAATGTATGCACTTTTTGCAGGGACCTTTGGATCATTTGTAGGCTCCCTTACACACAAAGAAAACTCTGTTTGTTTTATGTCACTTCACCCCAAAAAATGTTTAAATCTGAGAATGCTAGTCACAAAAATGCCAAAGAAAAACCAACAAAAATTACAGAATCTGTCTCATAGTAAACCATGGTATGACAGAGTTTGCAGGGAATCCAAGGGGGTGCTTCTGCTTGCTATCAAATCTAAATCAGCGGAAAACGTAAAAATAGCAAGGAAAAACTATAAGTAAGTACAAAATGCTTCAAGAAAAGCTTGGGAGGAAGAAATCTGGGCAGATATGTTGACAGCTGTCAAATCAAAGGATAGCGTAGGGTTCTGGAGGTTAGTCGCCAATGGTAACCACGTAGGGAGAGTGGCAAAAGACGCTTATCTTGACGAGCTAACGTGGGTTAACCACTTCACGAATCTTTACAAAAAATATGACATAATGTCAAGAGTTCCCGGCGACGATGCCCTGTGCCTCCAACACTCCATAGACTGCCTGGTATTTACATTAGGAGAAACTGAGGTGGCAATAAATTCAGTAAAAAATGGCAAAGCGCCAGGGCTAGATAAGATACCAGGGGACTTGTACAAGCATGACCTAAAGGTATGGGTACCATACATAAATTACCTGTGTAATAAGCTATCCCATAGTCTAGATTTCCCTGAAAGTTGGAGGGGAGCAGAAATCGTTTTAATTTTTAAAAAAGGGGATCGGCTGGACCCTTTTAATTATCGGCCAATCAGCCTGATGGACATTCTCCAAAAAATCTACTTGAGACACATCTTAACTCGTGTCAACGACTGGTTGGAGGAGAATGCAATCATAGAAAAATATCAAGCCGGTTTTCGATGCAAAGTGAGCACAATCGATCAAGTATTCAGATTTTGCTGCCTATACTGGAAATATGTACATATCAATAAGGCCACTTATACGTTGCTTTCGTCGATTTGAGAGCAGCGTTCAATTTAGTGCCACGTGACCTTCTATGGAGAACATTGAGTGAAGCAGGGCTTCCAAGCAGTCTGTTGGTACAGATAAAAGAGCTGCATTCTGGGAACTTTGCTAAAGTGCGATGGGGCCCAAACGGGGAATGGACCCAAAAAATACCTATCGAGCGTGGCGTTCGTCAAGGCTGCGTACTGGCCCCCACATTTTTCTCCCTTTTTGTGAATGACATCCCTGTACATCTAGAGGGATGCATAAATGATTCACCAAAATTGAATGGAGAAAAGGTAACATCCCTACTATTCGCAGATGATACCATTCTGATCTCCCAAACAAAGAAAGGTCTCCAGGCACTACTCAATTCCTTCAGCGACTACTGTTGTAAGAAAGGATTGGAAATCAATGGGAAAAAAACAAAATGCATGGCCCTTATTCCATCAAAACCAGACAAAGGCTGTTTAACTCTGAATGGTGAGAAACTGGAATCGGTTCCAAATTTTTCATATTTAGGGGTTACGCTAGATTCAAATTTCTCCTGGCGGCCCCAAATTGAAAAAAGCAAGTTGATATTTACACAGAATGTAAAGCCTATTCTTAGGAAACAAAGCCTGAGTACTAGCAAAGCTGTGTCTCCAGTAATTGAGTTATTTAAATTCAAGGTCCAACCAGCGGCCTTATATGGTACTGAAATTTGGGTGGCCATGTCAAAGGACTCCTTCCTTGTCATGGACAACAACTTTATGAGAAGTTTGGTAAGGGCTCCAAGAGGTACTCCTTTAGTGCCACTTCAGCTGGATCTAAATGTCAAAAGGACAGACCACTACACAATTATTTGGCCACTAATGCTATGGGTCAGACTTTGGCGGGTACCTGAACTGTATGATTATAGGGAAGGTTTAAAAGAGATAATGGGGTTGGACAACTCGAATACCATTCCGTGGCTAAAACATATTAAAACCTGGTTCATCAAAATAGGCCTAAATCATTTTTGGGAGAATCCAGAATGTTTACCGCCAAACTCAAAACTGGTTGTAAAAAGGGCTTTTTGGAGTTTTGTGTCTAACCTAGTAACAAATGTGAATAATGCTGGGACTCTAGTGACCAGTTTTCTGAGTTTCAAGGATGAGCCCCTTTTTGAGGCTTTCCTTGACGAAATTGAGCCTCCACTCGCCAAAACCCTCTTTATAAAACTAAGATATGGGAATCTTTTGACCAAAATAACTTTGGCACGCTGGACTAGGGGGTCTAATGGTCCAGCTCCAGTGGCAGATGAAACCTGTATTATGTGTGAAGTCAATCAGAAATAAGACGACCTTCATATCCTTTTCTTATGTACAGCCTATGCATTGGCCAGAAGAAAATGGATTAAGCCCCTATGTTTACTATTAATAGTAAGATCCTGTAACCAGGCCTTAAGAATAATTAAAACAGACACAACTCAAACAATAGTATTCAGTGTTAGCCGATTTCTGCACTTGATTTACTTCCTGCGGAGGAAAAAAGGCCTAAAGCTGTAATACAAAAGAAAGGAGTTTACACAATCAAATGTGCTCTAGAAATGCCATAAGGGCTTTTGGTATTTTATTTTTTCAGAGAAAGTTTTATTGGGAAAATTTACTTTTTTTATTTCTTTATATGTTTCTCTTTTTAACTCACACATGTTTTATTTATTCCAATGTATTAAAAAATGTGACTCAATGTATATTATAATGAATTGTGTTGTGACTCTTTTATGGCATTTAAGTCGAAAACAAAGACATTTGTGTGTGTGTGTGGGTCCCTCCATAATAAACGGTTTCACTCCCTGGTCACTACACCAATTTTAAGGACCGCTAAAACTTTATTCTAGCCCCTATCAAAAAGGGTTCCCCTCTGGCACAATTGTGTCTGTTCATAGTTTAATAGACACAATTGCACAACAACGGTCATCCTTGACCATTTTGGGCATTCTTGATCTAGTTGTGGCATGCTGGCAGTAATCATTGACATATTAGTAGTATGAGTGGCCTACTCGAAGCAATCTCTGGCATAATGGTGACTGCCCTTTGCATAATAATGGCCATGACTGATATATGGTGGGCATCCTGGTAGTCAAGGTGTCTGTTTTTATCACAATGGTGCTCCTGGTATAATGGCAGACTTTATATGTATTATACAGGCATCCCTGGTGTTATGGTGTGAATCCATGGCCTATGATTGTAATAACTAACCATTTCTGTTTCCTAAAGATAAAAACTGCCTTTTTAAAAGAACAAATTATGTTTTTTCTATAAAAGGATTTTAGTCTGGGAAATGGAGTTTCTTCTCCCAAAATGGAAAGTGGTAGACAAATATGCGTATTTTCAGAAACAGATATGCTGATGAAGACAAAAGCTTGAACTTCCAAAACACATTTAAAGTTGAAATTTGAATGATAATTCAAGCTAAGCTAAATTAGGGAGACTCATTGCTGTGGTTATGTCATTTGTGCCAGAGAGCATGTAGTGATTTGAATGTTACTTACCTCAAAAGTCATGTGGAGATATACAATATTGATAAGCTTTTTCCTGGCATTTCTTCAGAAGACCTTGCCTAGAATGATCGGGTGGTGACTACCGTTAATCATGTCTACGATGTTCATACTGTACCATTCAAACATGTGGTCACTATTTTATAGTGATAAAATCTGTTAGTAGCTGAGCAGAACTTTCCTTTAGTAGAAGTAGCTCTCATTAGACTGGCAACCATTTCTCTAATACATTTGCACAAGCATTTAGAAGTAAGGTGGATAGCAATGAACATCTGTATGGATTATTAAAATAGTGGAAAACAGGCCCAGGAGAAATTTAAATTACACCTGTGTAATATTCAGAATTTCCCAGTCCTATTTTCATAAATTTGCATTTCTTCATAAAACATCAGGATGAA